>NC_059227.1:35563409-35568409 GCF_020615455.1 Coregonus clupeaformis | reverse complement strand
GGATGATCCAGAAGAGGCTTGGGAGAATGTCATATGGTCAGATGAAACCAAAATAGAACTTTTTGGTGAAAACTCAACTCGTCGTGTTTGGAGGACAAAGAATGCTGAGTTGCAGCCAAATAACACCATACCTACTGTGAAGCATGGGGGTGGAAACATCATGCTTTGGGGCTGTTTTTCTGCAAAGGGACCAGGACGACTGATCCGTGTAAAGGAAAGAATGAATGGGGCCATGTATCGTGAGATTTTGAGTGAAAACCTCCTTCCATCAGCAAGGGCATTGAAGATGAAACGTGGCTGGGTCTTTCAGCATGACAATGATCCCAAACACACCGCCCGGGCAACGAAGGAGTGGCTTCGTAAGAATCATTTCAAGGTCCTGGAGTGGCCTAGCCAGTCTCCAGATCTGAACCCCATAGAACATCTTTGGAGGGAGTTGAAAATCCGTGTTGCCCAGCGACAGCCCCAAAACATCACTGCTCTAGAGGAGATCTGCATGGAGGAATTGGCCAAAATACCAGCAACAGTGTGTGAAAACTTTGTGAAGACTTATAGAAAACGTTTGACCTGTGTCATTGCCAACAAAGGGTATATAACAAAGTATTGAGAAACTTTTGTTATTGACCAAATACTTATTTTCCACCATAATTTGCAAATAAATTTATAAAAAATCCTAAAATGTGATTTTCTGGATTTCTTTTTCTCATTTTGTCTGTCATAGTTGACGTGTACCTATGATGAAAATTACAGGCCTCTCTCATCTTTTTAAGTGGGAGAACTTGCATAATTGGTGGCTGACTAAATACTTTTTTCCCCCACTGTATGTCATAGCGTTTCTGTATTGCTGGTAAGTGATTCTTGGTAAGTTCTGAACTTGTATTTGTTTGTCATCTGCATCCTCATGGTAACCAATTCATAAATTTTTTTTTTGTTATCTTTCTTCATTCCTGGATACTTAATAAATGGTTGAGCTTTTAGTGCAGTTATTTGATTGTGACATATGCTCCGACCTAGGCCTTCTATCATGTTCTGTTGAACTGCGGTGTGTTGCTTATCGAGTCAAATACAACTAGCCAATTACAAACTGAATCCAAATGTACCTTGGGGAGTGAAACGCTTACTTACCCCCAAAATTAGTTTAGCTAATAGCAGATTCAAAGTTTAGTGTTCTCTTCATTAAAAAAAAAATGTTATTCGAACCACATCCCATAAGCCCCTCCCTGATTTCATCAAGGTAAACAGCACAAACATGTGATCGAGTAAATAGCTGCATCCATGACCACACATGCTTGTCTCAATAAAAGGGCAACCTCAGCTTGATGCATTCAGTGTCACTAGGGTAAACTAAATGTATTGGGAGACACAACACAATAGCATCACCACGGAAAACAATAATGTAATCTGATACTCTGGCAGCTGGGCCCGGATCTCTCATTGTGACCGTAAGTCATGTGTGGGATAACCAGGGGCCCCAGTGTTGGAACACTTCATCACAACAACAGTAGCTCAAACCTCTGGACAACCAAACCCCCCTGGATGGACTCGACAGTTTAATACATTATCTAATTGGGTTTTCCTTTCCCTGGCCTGCCCCTGTGGATGACATCACAGAGGCAGCTTGGGGGGTGACAGGGGGCCACAGTGGCTTAGTGCTTAAACAGGATCCTGATACTAACTAGTCCATGGAGGCCCCTGTGGTAAAGGATTGACTTATATGGCCAGGGCCCCTGAGGAGAGCTGAGCTCAATACTAATGAATGGTATATATCACCTCCAGCCAGGACTGCTCTGTTTTCTCTTTCCAGTGGTGGGCTGGACTTGTGTTGTAATCATGCTCTCACTCGCTGCGTCCCAAATGGCACCCTATTCCAGACATAGTTAACTACTTTTGACCAGAGCCCCGGGGAAACTATAATCACCTTAAACACCTATTTTTCATTCATGACTTCCATTATTCTAGTCAGCAAAATGAGTGCTACATTCATACATTCACACTTGAGCTGTAAGCCATGTATGTACATACATCCATGCCTAGCTCTGATCTGCTATGCTCTGCTGTTTTGGAGCGCTGCACTGCATATCTGCCTGCCTCAGTTCACTCCAGATTCCTGCAAACTGGGGCATGAAGAGGAAGTATTGTCCTGAGGAGTGCCTAGCTGACCAAGATTCACATGACAGTTTAGTATGAATAAAAGAATGGAAGGAGTTTAACGATAACACTAGCTGTTGCTAAGCAGTTGTTAATTAGAATGAGAAAATAACTTCCTCAGTGCTTTAACATAGTCTACCACATCCTTTTTTACTGGAACTCAGTGACCTTTAGTGTATCTAATGACTCCTATGCTTTAATTGTGAGAATACTTTCGAACACATCAAGAGCATTCTCTTCATGCGTAGTTACCCTCACCATGGCCCGTCATGTTACTTTTCACTGTAGATGGATAGCTAACATATCAAATAAAATAAAATCTAATCGGATTTGCTACATGCGCCGAATACAACAGACCTTACAGTGAAATGCTTACTTACAAGCCCTTAAACAACAAAGCAGTTTTAAGAAAACTAATTGTTAAGTAAAAAACAATGCAAATAGTCCGGGTAGCCATTTGATTAGCTGTTCAGTAGTCTTATGGCTTGGGGGTAGAAGCTGTTAAGAAGTCTTTTGGACCTAGACTTGGCGCTCTGGTACCGCTTGCCGTGCGGTAGTCAGAATGCTCTCGATAGTGCAGCTGTAGAACTTTTTGAGGATCTGAGTACCCATGCCAAATCTTTTCAGTCTCCTGAGGGGGAATAGGCTTTGTCGTGCCCTCTTCACGACTGTCTTGGTGTGTTTGGACCATGATAGTTTGTTGGTGATGTGAACACCAAGGAACTTGAAGCTCTCATCCTGTTCCACTACAGCTCCGTCCTCTTTTTTTTCCTGTAGTCCACAATCATCTCCTTTGTCTTGATCACGTTGAGGGAGAGGTTGTTATCCTGGCACCACACTGCCAGGTCTCTGACCTCCTCCCTATAGGTTGTCTCATCGTTGTCGGTGATCAGGCCTACCACTGTTGTGTCTTCGGCAAATTTAATGATGGTGTTGGAGTCGTGCCTGGCCATGCAGTCATGGGTGAACAGGGAGTACAGGAGAGGACTGAGCACGCACCCCTGATGGGCCCCCGTGTTGAGGATCAGCATTGCAGATGTGTTGTTACCTATCCTTACCACCTTGGGGGCGGCTCGTCAGGAAGACCAGGATCCAGTTGCAGAGGGAGGTGTTTAGTCCCAGGGTCCTTAGCTTAGTGATGAGCTTTGAGGGCATTATGGTGTTGAACGCTGAGCTGTAGTCAATGAATAGCATTCTCACGTAGGTGTTCCTCTTGTGCAGGTGGGAAAGGGCAGTGTGGAGTGCAATAGAGATTGCATCATCTGTGGATCTGTTGGGGCGGTATGCAAATTGGAGTGGGTCTAGGGTTTCTGTGATAATGGTGTTGATGTGAGCCATCACCAGCCTTTCAAAGCACTTTATGGCTACAGACGTGTGTGCTACGGGCCGGTAGTCATTTAGGCAGGTTACCTTAGTGAAAAATAGTGTGAGGATAGCCACCCTAAGAGCACATTATCATGAGTGGGTGCAAGTGGGAGCAAGACAGGCCATAGTTGTGTCTGAGTGGTGTTGCTTCCATTGACTCCATATTTTCTTAATTATTTTCTTGCATGCGGTCCATCTGCCCATCTGCCTTCAATTAACAGTGGCAGTCGAAAAAGCTCTCTTCTCAGAGACTTTGACTTGCAATGTGAAAGCATCTATAAAAATGTCCCTGTTACATTTTTGTCATGGAAAGTACACATATCCTTTTTTTTTTTGGCTTAAGCAAGTTTGCCACCTAGTGGTGAAGTGGATGGCAGGGAAAGTCAGCACAGAGCGAAGACCTTTCAGGATAAAAGATCCACGATGTATGAATTAAATCTGAGGAAGGGTCATTATGATTAATTCAATCTTTGTCTCTGTCTATACCTTTGTCTCTGTCTCTGTCTCTCTGTCTCTGTCTCTGTCTCTGTCGCTCTCTCTGTCTCTGTCTCTCTGTCTCCATCTCTCTGTCTCCGTCTCTCTGTCTCTGTGTCTTTCTCACTCTCTCTGTCTCCGTCTCTCTATCTATGTCTCTGTCTCTTTCTCTGTCTCTGTCTCTGTCTCTGTCTCTGTCTCTGTCTCTGTCTCTGTCTGTCTCTGTCTCTCTGTCTCTTTCTCTTTCTCTTTCTCTTTCTCTGTCTCTGTCTCTGTCTCTGTCTCTGTCTCTGTCTCTGTCTCTGTCTCTGTCTCTCTCTGTCTCTGTCTCTGTCTCTCTGTCTCTCTCTGTCTCTCTCTATCTCTGTCTCTCTCTCTGTGTCTGTTTCTCTGTCGCTGTCTCTGTTTCTCTCTCTCTGTGTCTCTGTCTCTGTTTCTGTCTCTCTAACTCTGTCTCTCTCTCTCTCTCTCTCTCTCTCTCTGTCTCTGTCTCTCTCTCTTTCTCTCTGTCTCACTCTCCGTCTCTCTCTGTCTCTGTCTCTGTCTCTCTGTCTCTCTGTCTCTCTGTCTCTCTGTCGCTGTCTCTTTTTCTCTCTCTCTCTCTCTGTCTCTGTCTCTCTGTCTCTGTCTCTCCCTCTGTCTCTCTCTCTATATCTGTCTCTCTCTCTGTCTGTGTCTCTCTGTCTCTTTCTCTGTCTCTGTCTCTCTCTCTCTCTGTCTCTGTCTCTCTCTCTGTGTCTTTCTCTGTCGCTGTCTCTGCCTCTCTCTCTGTGTCTCTGTCTCTGTTTCAGTCTCTCTGTATCTTTCTCTGTCTCTCTCTCTCTCACTCTCTCTCTATTTCTCTCTCTCTCTCTCCCTGTCTGTCTGTCTCTTTCTCTATCTCTATCTCTGTCTCTCTCTCTGTCTCTGTCTCTGTCTCTGTCTCTGTCTCTGTCTCTGTCTCTGTCTCTGACTCTCTGTCTCTTTCTCTCTCTGTCTCTGTCTCTGTCTCTCTCTCTCTCTCTCTCTCTCTG